>NC_056732.1:901339366-901369366 GCF_019279795.1 Protopterus annectens
CTACACCATTTGATGGAGTCTGCTTATCTGCTAATATGCCAGGTGGTGTTGGAGAGGGTGCACACTTTCAGGTGCAGAGAAGGGGTGTGCAAGAGTCCAGGGTTTTTTTTGGGCTCCTCATATGTAGTTATGAATCTAGGCTGCTGCAGGGTGGTTACCAGGGCTCAGAGTGTAAGGTTGAGGCCTGGGATCCGTTGACCAGGGATCTTACCAGTGCTACTGGCAGCCCCCATATTGGTGAGCAGTGTCATCACCACTATGATGACCTGAAGCAGACAAAGCGGGGAACATTGGACACCTGGGTCCAAGAGGCTAGGACTGGGCATGCCCCACAAATATGTAAGTATTTTTTCCACTGTTTTACCAAAATGCAAGCTGAATGTGTGAACAACTGGTATGGATAATGGTGCGTTTCTCTCCCAACAGCTGTAGCTGAGAAGACTTGCAATATTCAGTCTTATGCCAGAAGCCTGGCCAGGTTGTGATGTGAGAGTGCTAAGTACAGATATTATGCTAACTGTAGTGCAATAACCAATAAATAATGAAAAAAAATGTACTACAATAAAGAATAAATAATAAAACTTATAATGCAATAAATGGGCAATTAGAACTATAGTGCAATAAATGAACAATAACAACTGTATTGCAATAAACAATATTAGTAAGCAAAAGGCATAAGCAGGATTGTGGTGTCATAACATAATTTCACTAGCACTGTGTACATTGCATGTCTATGGTAAGGTTGCTGCAGTCAAGTGTACAACTGTAATAGCTGTATAATGCAAAACTAATGGCCTGAAAAATTTATTGATCGACTCAAAATATGGTTCAAGGCTGTCTCTAGGCCAATTTCAATCAAATAATGCTCTCATTTTCTTCTACTCCAGGAACAAAAGGTATATGGCTGAGGTAGCCCACTTTATGAGCAGATAGTGTGTGTAGATTTCACAGAGAATTATCAGCAATACAAGTAAAGTGTTAAGCACCATTGTGCTTTCCTAAATAAATCTGTTTTAATATTTGCAATAGGGCTGTAGCCATTGCTTGTCTCGTCTAAGTTGCTGGAATCAATCGTTACATTATTTGCAAATGTCCCCTGTAGTAACAGCTATTAGGTTCTACTCCCATGCCTGCCAACTAAGGCGTGATGGCTGTCTAGTTTACTTAATGTACACAAACATGCCTCTCAATTGTCACGATTTTTTGTAATGTAATTAGAACTGCCATATCTGTCTGTCACATGATTACCTGGAATACAACATATTACAAAATCCATTTACAGAGCACCATGGTAGATATATAAGTCCACATTATGTGAAACTGTTCTGTGTAGTTCTGCACCTGCATTTGTTAGTGTTTGGCCCATACTGTCCCATGCTAACAGCTTGACAGGTAGGTATGTATGTGCTACATCAGCTGTAGAAGAATTGTAGTCACTGTACTCACAACTGACACTACACACCTGTAGAACTATATATTGCCATTGTATTCAGGGATGTCATCTGAGATGTCACTAATGGTATGTTTTTTCTCTCTCTCCCCACCCCTTATCTTCTTTAATTTATTATTATTTATTATTATGATTTAATATTAACAGATTTTGTCAAGCTAATTATATTTTGTTAAACTTTAATTTATTATTGTCACTCGTTATTATGATTTCATATTAATATATTTTGTTAAACTAACTTTATATTTTTAATTTATTATCACTATTATTATGATTTAATATTAACATATTTTGTTAAATTAACTGTTTTGTTGGCCTTATGGTTTAATTCATACTGGCTTGCTGATAACATACTAACTGTTATGTTACTTAATGTTGTGTGACACATAATATACCTTAATATGTATTTGGATTAATAAATATGTTGTATTCTGTTAATATTAACATTGGTTTGGTTATTAAAAACCTTAACATATTGTTCTAACTACTATACTACAGAGGGGCAAGGTTGGTGGTTCCTCGTGATCCGCCTACCTGGCCTCCGGCTGTGGCATTGGGTTCCAGCACATCTGGAACCCAGCCTGGTGGTGCCCCTCTGCTGCCCCTGCATTACCTGCAGTGTTGGGTAGTATTGCCCAATGGGACAGGGCCTGGCCCCCCCTCTGGGAGCAGTGGTGGAGAAGGAGTTGTCACCCATGATGAACTGCTATCTTTGGTGTATGGAATCATCATGCATGGGTTTGAACAATGCCTGCATTGAATGGATAGCATACTGGCCACCCTGGTGGGGCAGACTCTCTCTGGAGTCCAGTCTCCACCAACACTACCACCCTCACAGCAGTAATGGAGCAGTGTTGATAGTCCCATGGGTGGGGATGTGAGTCATGCTGCTACCTTGTGGAGGCACATTGGACTGAGATTTCACAGCACCCTCCCCATCCAAGGTGTTCACCCCCATCTTTTGTCACAAACCACTCCTGTTTGCTGTGTTGTCTGTCTTGTCTCTCTGCAAAAAAGCTTCCTCACCTACTCACCTTACCTCTCCCACAAGTACCTGTTTCCCTACCACAACACTGCACTCCCACCTTAAAAAAAATGGGTACCTGTTCCCCAAAAAAAAAATCATCCCATAAATAGCTCTCCATTTTGCACAAGTGTCCACTGGACACACATAATTTGGTCCAATTGGATTAAAAATGCAAGTATGTTGTCACCACTCTCTCAGGGGGTGATAGTCCAAAGTCAACTACAAAATCTGTCAAAGTGCACAGTTGTTGCTGTTGAAGAAATGGATAGCTATGGTTCTTTTCTACACCCTTCCTGCACATACCTACCTGCCATTCACTATGTTTTCCCCCTACTTTCACACCATTTCACCACTTTCCTAACTCCCCATTTTTCTTTTCTTTATTTTTAGCATGATGTGCCGCATCATGCAGCTTCGTTAGCTCAGCTAAATGGAGCTATATTGATATATGTGTTTTAAATAATAAATATGTACAAAATAAACACCTGGCCCCTATTTTGAAACCAAGACCATCACACCTGCAGACCACTGCATTAACCTGCTATGCATCAAAGCTGTTAATTAAAACAAGTGGTTTAAGCAAATCATAGTAATTGCAAGTTATAGTCATTAAGAGTCTTTCAGCTGAGCCGCACATAACACCGCATCACACAAACTTTCTTAAAGATAAATGTAAATATTGGGAGGGCACCTAGGAGTCTTGTGCAAGAGTACACCACCAGAAAGCCAAACACACAAGAATGGATGTGAGTTTTCTAATAGCAGGTAAATGTCCCCTTTTATCAGCAATATTTACAACTACAACTGCTAAGCCATTACTGGCAAAAATATGTACAACAGGGATCTTGGTGCATAAACACATCCATATAAAGCCATGCACATAATGATGGCTGTAAAAAAGTATGTAACAGCCTGTATGTGTGCACTTGCATCTTGCAAATACACCTGCTATAACAGTGACTCAGTAGTTCAGCCTGTAAAATTCCTTGCAAACAGTACATTATGCCACACACACTCTTGGGTCCGAATCCAGTGGTGTGTAGCATTTAAATAACATTTCTGTGAAGCCAGCAATTAACTACTGAGTCATGCATTCTTTATCCACACAATGCATAACAAGCGAAATGTCTGCTTGTCACTGAAGGAAGTCACAGGCCTGCAGATAGGAACACACTTTACATATACCTATAGAAAAAATATAAGTGCATAAAGTGTCACATCATGCATTAATATGCATTCACAGAAGATTTTAACTCAGGTAATGCAAATGAGGCCTACTAGTATCAGAGTGCAGTATACAATCTTTCAAACTCACAGTGCAGATTAGCATAGCTGCACAACTAACACACATATGAAGCCCCTGCTTGTAACAAGGAATGCCAGCATACAGGTTTCAAATGAGACCAGATTGTAACACGTGGCCTGAAAGTTGTTCAAATGATGGATATAATGTAATATTATCCCCTATGTTGCTCAAGGACACAACAAACATGTAGTCTAATACACAGTTAATGATACTGTTACCTAACATACTTACCTTAAACACATGCCTTAATTGGAGTGGAATGACTACCCTCACTCTTGATCTGCCTCTACTACAAGGCTGACACAGCTGCCACAGCTACTCCTACAGCTGGTTATCCTCCAAAGTGTTAACACTCTCTGCCTAGGCCTATTACTTGCAGCAGCAGCTGCAGCCTATAGTACACACATCTCTATGTAAAAGTAGCTGCTACTGACCTACCCTCTGCGATGATGTAGTCTCCTCACCCCAGTAAGGTCCAGCCCAACATATCAGAAAGGGCGTATAATCAACATGGAGGCCTTATATCTTGTACAGTGGTTGCATATCTGGCTGGATGATAGTGCAAATCAGCTGGGTTGGCTGCAATTAGCATTTCAGAACCACAGATTGGTTAAGAGGCAATCACCTGCTAATGAGAAGCATGTTAAAAGGCAAACATGCTGGCTATGGGGAACAATTCTGTATGAGACATTCTGCACACAGAACATGCATTTGTAAAAATTTAAATATCACCACATATCAACAGAGGAGTCTTGCACTCCAGCAGGTATGTAACTTTTTTGTTCACAACATGATGCAGATGTGTGAATATACTTACAGTGAGTAAGGATTATAGCATTAAGCCTTTCTTACAACTGTGATAATGACATGTCATTGACATCCAGATGTGTTACACCTACAGAGGATGTACAATACATCAAATTTGGAATGCTTTATGTCAATGTGGCACAATGGTCTCTTGGGACTGTCCCCTTATAGTGGTTGTAATAACACACTGCTATTTGTTTGGCATTGTTGTTTTGACATATTATCGGGGGGGGGTGTTGCCCCTAGGGGACACACTACAACAGACTTCAGTGTTGGGTTTATGAACATGAAGCAGTATCCGTCATGGCATACACAGGAGTAGCTTAGCTGTATTCACTCACTTAGTATGTTTGCACACTGTGGAATATGACATTTGTGATCAAGCAGTGGATACTGCCAGCCATTCTGTTCTTGCTGCATCTCTACATAGTGTACTTCCATGTATGTGATCCTGTCATGTGTTCCCATTCTGTTGTCTTTCAGGAAACATGTACCTAAGACACTGTGCACCTTTCATGGATGTGGAGAATGGGATTATACTTGAAGGCCTCTGGCAACACCTTGAACTCCTACTGTCCAAGGAAAGGTAAGACATGGAACATCAGGTAGCACTGTGGGCTAACCTTGTTAGTGACGTGAATGCTACAGATCATCAGAGAAGGACATATGAGCAGGTTTGAGACTGCACAATGGACATGATCAATGCTGCATGCAGAAGTGCAGCTGATGTAGCCAGGGATTGTGGCATCACTGGTGGAGGGCCTGCAGCAGAACAACTACTCTCAGCAACTGAGGAATTCCTGGTGAACCTAGGCATACATGACAGCTCCCAGGCATCCATCATACAGTACATTATGGATGTGGGTGCCACAGTTTCCAAGCCAGAGGATCATGCAGGTAAGCTTAGTTTGACCACCACTGCAATACTTTAACATTCAGTGTGTCAGGGTATACATACTCTTACATGGGTGTCAGGTCTGTATTCTTTAGGGGGAGGGTTTAACTGCAGTGTGACTCTCGTGCTCAGATGTTGACCGATACAGTAATTAACATAGTAGTTACTGTATGTTGGTAGGTTAGTACTAGGCTAACCACCATTTTGGGCCAATGTAAACCTAAGCAATTACCCTATGTGAGAATCAAACCTTGAACCTTATACTTGTAAGGTAAACACCTTAACCATTATGCCAACCTCCCACTAAATCTGATATATATGGATGTATTACCTTGTTGTGGTGCAACATGTGGCGGTACCAACATTACTTTTCCCTCTACTTTACACAGTTCTGTCAAGTATCGGACAAGGCTGTGGTCCTGCTCCTGTTAAGCACAACACTGTTTTTTTATGTAGGTTTACAGCAATGTAATCCCTAAAGTGTCATCCCAGGCCTGATGCCTGAGGTGCTGCACTGTCAGCATGTTTGTCAGCTTCACAGATACTTTATGACTCTACACGTTACAGTCATACATATAGCTTGTAGGTGTCACCTCACTGATAGATGTGACAGTATTGTCAGGACATTGCAGATTTCCATATGTGTCAACTGTGCAGACCCTTCACAAATGTCATCAGAGTACCTCAGTTTTGCTGATGAGATTGCTATGTAAAGAGCTTTTATTTACAAGTAACTACAGCTGTTTGTGAGAATAGTAATGTCTTCTTGTCCTACTATATGAGATTGGGGTTTCAGCAGGTCTGTAATAGTGCCAACAGTGTCATTATTGCAACATAGTACTGCAGAGCATAATAGTGTAGATATTAATGTACTGTTTTTTCAATTCGTATCACAGGTGACCAGGGGGGTTGGTCTATGTCCCCTACACAACCTGATATCTGTGTCTCCCTAGACTCGGATGATGATGGTAGCCACAGTGAGGTACAGGTGGGAGATTCAGGGGCTGAATATGTCCCACAGGTTAACATCATTCCTCTGCCCTCATTGTGGCCTCACACAGTCATTATGCCTACACATACCCAATTCCCCGCAGACCACAGATATTAGACAGTTAGAGGGTGGCAATATTGAACAGGAAAGTGTGGCAACTATGGTTCCAATGAGTGTAGACACTGGCATAGCCAGAGAGCTGTCAAGGTTCCACACAGGTGGATTGATAGGGGTTTTCATAGGAGACCTACTGTCTTTCCACCACCTGCAAGTGTCACATCATGGTTCACTTGGCATATGTTTCATGCTATCATGGAGGCACAGGCATGTTCTGAAAAGAACTCCAGACATATGCTCATGATTATGGATGCAGCACAGTCTGACATCTGTGACTGCCTACACAGCATTGGTGATACCCTGGATTGGTTCAATGATGCAGTGGACAGAAGGTAGGCTGAGACCGTGTCTGTCTTGAAACACACAGTGTCTGTGCTGGAATCTGTGGGTGGAGTTCAGCATCATGGATGTAAGTTAGCAACTTCATCTGCTGACAGTCCACGTGGCCATGGACAATCACACTCCCATTGTGGCAGTACATCCAGGGCTGCAGAGGCCAGTGTGCTTTCCACTCCAAGACATGGAAGGCCACTAGCAAATGGTCCTGGCTGTTCATGTGAAAAACATAGTCCTAGCAGACAGCAGTCACCATCAGGTTATAGGACCACTTCTGACCTTTGTCATAGTGGTAAAATACAACAAAAAACTCCCCAGAATAAAGGTGCAGTAGTACAAACAAGCAACAAATTCCAACAAAATGACTGACATCAACATAGAGCAGCAGTAAATTTAATTAAGAGCAATCAATAAAGTAGCAAAGCTTTCAGGTATCTAGTACTCTTCCTCAGTGCTTAATGATGCACACAAGTAATCATCAGTTCTTATACACATCAAATAATCACACCTAAATCACACAGCCAATAAAAAAGATTAATTAATAATGTTAATAAACATTTATTAAAAGAAAATATATGCATATAAAATTTCTAAGATAACAATTCAGACATACTTCTACACCACAATATATATACTTTATACTAAATAGTCATTTGTTTGAGTTTTAAAACAGGTTTAACCGAGACCATCTGGTTAAGACCTTGTAGATGCTCAGCTTGTAGTCGTAGAATCCATTGGTATTCCTTATTTTCTAGCTTAGTATTTAAATCCCCTCTCCTAATGGATCTCATCACAACTTCTATAACCCTAAATTTAAAACTATGGGTAATATTTTCAGACATGGTTAGCTAAGGAATTAGTCAATATTCCCCTTCTTATCTCAGAATTATGCTCTATAATCCTATCCTTTAGGCATCTTGTAGACTTGCCTACATAGAAACACATAGATTTTATACAAGTAGCTAAATATATAATATTGCTAGTATTACAGTTATATGAGCATCTAAATGTAAAAGTAATTTTATTATTTGGGTGTATATTGCTTTTCTCAATGAATGTACAGCAACAACAATTATGGCAAGCAAAAGTGCCATGTTTGACCCATTTATTCTGTGGTTTTGCTTCCTGCATATCTTTATAGCATAATCTATTTTTAAGGTTCATACATTTTCTGAATGTAAACAAGAGTTTCTGACCAATAATATTATTAAAGTCATGAAAACACCTGAGAATACCAGTTATCCATCACATTTTTTCTAATACCCTCACTACATCTACTCTATGTGGTCATATATCGAACATCTTGGATGCAATTACCACTAATTTCCCTATCATGTGCACCTAATGTTTCACTAAAAAAGGGCGATATATCAAAGATCTGTTAGATAATACATAATTTTTAGCATCTTCCAATATTTCATCCTCATACTCTCTCTCTAAATGAACAATTTCATCAATCTGACTAATACATTTTGAATCACTGGTATTTAGTCTACTCATACTTTACGTAGATTAGAACACTTACCTATGGAATGGTACACAGTACAGATCACAGTATGTGATTCATGCAATACACCTCATGTCTGATAGTACTGTCAGTTCAGGACATATTATGCTTGATGACATCAGTAGGCCAAGTTGTGGTCAGGCATTTATAGGGCCACATCACCTGCTACAACTAAAATTCTGCAAAATCTTACCTGATTGTAAGTTACTGAAGTGATCATATTTATGCCACATGGACATACACATACCAAGTAGCCTGCAATGAAGTTAGAACCCCTACCTATCTAGTCTTACACACTATAGATCACAGAAATTATCACATGCACCAGGGCATAAGTCAGATGCTACAATAGCAGCTGGTACTATTAAGGTAAATGACATCATCTGGCCTTGTAGAAGAGGGCAGCTTAGAAGCCAACAGCAACTTACAGGGCCAAAAAGTGTACAACCATTGCAGTTTTATAGCCAATGAGGGTTGCTCAGTTGTTTGGCAGGGAATGCACACATACACACCACGTGATCTGCCGTGAGATTAGAATCCCTACCTATCTAGTCTTACAGAGTGTAGATCATGGTACTTATCACACGAGCCATGGCTAATGTCTGTTTTGTATGACACTGCAGGCAAACTACTTGTAGATTACACAAACTAGGCTTTTGTTGAGCAGCATCTGTGGCCTGGAGAGTGATATTGCTTTATTATGTTATCTGCATGTAGTATCCTTGCAGTGAGATAACTGTTATTATTCTAGCTCTGTGTCTGTGTCTAAAGTTACCAGTATGGCCATATGTGGCTGTTTGCACTTGAATGGGAAAACCTGTGAGCAGGGACAATGTGCCCTGTCTGTGCATGCATTGACAACATTATACATTACACCACATTCTCACCTATTGCTGTCTATGTGGTGACACCCAGCAGGCACAGGGTTTTTAGGTAAATGCATTATGTATTGTTGAGCCATTACTTTGGATCCTTTGAGCAACATTATAAATGTGTGATAGAGCAATTTCACTCACCAGTATTAGGGTATGTAGGACAGTACAGACATCTGCACACATATTCCGTATATTTCATGGGTGTATATATAAATGTAGGTGTGTGTGTGTGTGTGTGTGTGTGTGTGTGTGTGTGTGTGTGTGTGTGTGTGTGTGTGTGTGTGTGTGTGCTGTGTATATGTATTATGTAGACATATGGGGAGAGACTGGGATGTATGTTTTTTATATATGTATGTAGCTATTATATATATATATATATATATATATATATATATATATATATATATATATATATACATATTTATTTGAAAAAAACAGAGTCATATACTATATATGTGAGAGCGAGATAGTAACAGATGGATATTTATACATATATATATGTATGTATCGATGTATAGACATACCTATACATAATAGGTCATTTTGATCAAGGGGGAACAGGACAACAGGACTGTGCTCAGTTTAACTAAGTCTATGGACATGCCCAGTAGGACTGTCAGTACTTATAATGTGACTCCAGGGCACACCTACCTACACTTCAGTCTGGGATTTTGTGTGTTACAGACACTGACATATGTCCCTGTATCTGCAGTACTGCACTTCACCCAAAATGTTCATGACATTCTCCAGCTGTCTGATGGAATTAATATGTGACAAAGGTTTAGATTGCCTGTCTGTGAAAACACCAACATAACACCTCACACACACAAAAGATGTGGATACCTCCAGATCTGAAACATCAACAGCATCACCCATATGAACTTCCTTAGTCCACTGAGACCCAAACTTCCAGCCAAAGAGTAATCATTCATTACACAATCAAGAGCATACATATGTACATTGTTATTCCTGCATTGCGACATACCATGTGTGCTTGATTTCTATGTTACTGTCCTGAGTTTGCCTGGACTGCTGATATACCATTCACGACCCACTGTTAAAGTGGTTATATGGGGAAACTGTGTTGGGTTTGGGGAGCAACAACACATATTCTGCTGGCATACACAGTAGTCCAACTATTATGTTCCTCCACTGTTTAACATCTCCCTTGACTGATGTAGTGCATATTCTAACCATGAAGCCTAGTGAATATTAAGGAATACATACTAGTGGACTGGGTAACTGTAGTCCAATGTGGATGTTACTTCTGTCCAAATAGCCAACAAAATTTACTTGCATAAATGCAGCAAATCCATATATACAATAGCATATTATAACAATTCTTTCAAGTAGTGTGGAGGTTAGGGACTTACCTTGCAAATGCAGCAGTTGACAGAATTGTAGTTCTGGACAGACTCTAATGTAAACAGTACACTGCCAATACATGGATAGGTACAGTTTGTTTGGGTTGCCTGGTGTGATGCCCATGCACTGGCCCAGCAATCAAGGGGCTTCAATCCTCACCACTAACACCAGTGAGGGGCATCCATATAGGGAAAAGATAATAAATACACTCACAGCAAAGTACAATTTCCCTTAAGAGCACACAGAGATCACAGTCAGTCTCAGGCTGGTTTCTCCCTTTCCCTCCAGGTTCCCAATAAGACTCCCCCCTGGCACAGCTATAGGGTTCATATCACAGCCTAGTGGGCAAGCTAATACCTCCAGCACCCACTCAGTCCAACCATTGCTTTGTGTCTCTGCACAAGTAGCTGACACACACACACTTTGAGATAAGAGTTATATACAGCCACACAGACTCTCCTGGGGAAGGCTGGCACAGGTTCTCTAGCTGTGCCCTTTTTCTGCCCAGTCTAAAAGGTAGCACCAGCTGCTACCACCCACTAATATTTATCAGCTACTCAAAGGCCCTTAAAAGGGTGTCCAATTATTACTGTGCAATATTATTATTCAAATGGTAAGTGTGACCTAACAGTCAAGACTTATTTGGAGCGACTTGGTACAGCAGCAGTATATACATGCAGTGTACTCTTAGATCTTAAATTATCTCTACACAAAACAGCCCCAGTTGAAAGGTTTAAAACTATTTAATAAGAAATAATAAAAACACAACACAATACTTCTTACTACACAGTGCTAGTCAAAAGTTCAGAGATACCAGAGAAATACTTAAAATAATATAGTAGAAAAGTTTTAACATCACCACAGAAAAACTTAGTCCAATCTTCCTAATTCCTATCTATATCTAAGAAAAAACAGAGTTCTATATAACTTACATATAGAGCAAAGCAGAGCTGGTGATGTTGGATGCTCTCAAGACAAAATGCTCTGAGTTCTCTGATTCTCTCTCTTTAAATTGATAACACATCCTTCTTCACACTACTCTGGTGTTCGTAGGCTAACAGAAACTACATTTACATTCTTTACACCTGGTCAGAAACCAGAACAATAAGGGCTATTTATACATGCAAATTCTAATAATTATTTCTGGTCTTAAAACAATAGGCAGGATGCCTCCCTCTAGACATATCAGCTCCAAATTTTGACATCAAAGACAGTCATAAAATGCTTGACTTAGCTTTCTTACAGCAGAATGCACTGTTGTTACATTTTTGCAGTTCAATATCCAATGCAGTCTTTTCAAATTTAAGAGAACAAGCCTGTGGCTTACATTAATATTTACAAATGACAGAATTATCTACAAAATTCTATCTGGCTAGGCTGGCAGCCTTCACCTATCTTCACACCTGGCATCAATTTTACTATATGTATGTGAGTGCCAGTAAGGTGTCAGTCCCTAGGGTCCTAGGTTGTCAGTTAATGTGCTATATGTTGTCTCTTAACCAAATCCAGGGAGTACTGGGTGCACTTACATTTGCCTACAGGGATATCATCAGGTGGTTCTTTCTCCAAGTCCTCCTGTGACTGTGGCTGTGTGACCTAGGCAGTGGTGGGGGGCTATATATCCCTTCCCATTGCTGATCCTGTTGCAGCTGTTTCAGCAGGATCATATTGTGCAGAATAGCACATACTGTGGACATATGTGCACATGTGGTAAGAGTGTACTGCAAGGCTCCACCAGATATATCGAGGCACTGGGACCATGACTTCAAAAGCCCAAACTCGAACTCTATGATGTTCCTCCTTTGTGTGTGTGCCTCATTATGGTGTTCTTTGGTGGGCGTGTGCGCATTTTTGATGGGTGTCATCATCTACAGTTCCAGGGTGTAGCCAGCATCCCCCAGTAAATGGCCATGCAGGATGCCCTCCCCCCAGCTTACATCTGGTGCAGCTATGATGCATGCCAGATATGGGTGTCATGATAACTGCCAGGGCTGCTAGCACATGCATTCATGATAATCCCCTGAACATTGCACATGACCTGGCAGTAAATGGAGTGGTACCCATTCCAGTTGATGTAGAGTCTACCCTCCCCACCCGGTGGTGCTTTGATGTGTACATGAGTGCAATCTATGGCACCCAGTACTTCAAAGTTGTGTGCTACATTGTAGAAGTGTTGCATGTGCTCACTGGCATGCAGTAACAATGCATCCAGGAACTGGTGGAGTATCCCAGATGCTGATGCCTATGAAACCCCCATCATGGCCCCAGTTGTTATTTAGAAAGTATATGTCACTAGTATCTTAAAGGCTACACATACCTTGTTTGCACTGGGATGGGTTTCCCTCTGTTGGCTCTGAGTCTGAGTTGAGGGTGACAAAGCTCAGTGAGTTCTTGTAGTATGTCCCTATCTACCCTGTAGTGCTCTACAATCTCCAGCTCATGTAGCTCCTGGAAGGTTATCCTGGGCCTGAACGTTCTTCTCCTCCTCTGTCTAGGCCTATTGTCAGCAGCAGCACTGACGTCAACATCTAACACATACAGGTGCAGCAGACCTACAGCAGCCTCTAGCATTCTCTAAGTTAAAATTCTCAAGTTTGTACTCCAATGGTGTAGAGCACTGGGGGAAAATCAGAATGTGGGGTGTATGCATACTTTATAGAGCTCTGCTGTAGGTGCAGAATGTGTGATGTGGTAACTTTATATGACAGTTTTACTCATATGTGTATGTGGTATGACATTTCTGTCCAAATATCTACATTTTAGCAACCTCTTTTGTCTGTCTACACTCCTGTACATGGATTTTTTCCATGTACACTACAGACACTGACACAGGGTCTGAAGACATGTCTGTCTCCTTGTTGGATCACTCTACCTGCCTCATTTGCATGAAATTCACCTGCCTATGAGGTGATATGCATGACATGGAAGTTTCTGTGTAGGTAAGTGCATGCAAGCTGCTCAGCAGTGCTTAATGAAAAATGTTCATGTCCGTGTAAGATGCCTTCATGGAAAAAAACATGTAGGCTTTAAACAATTCCCCCCATGATATTATAGGCTTTGACAGATACATTAATTAACATTGTAATAGATGGAAATGACATGACCTATGAATGTCGTTGACATGCTGAGTTGAAATGAGAGTCCTCATATAATTGCACAGAGTGTATTCCATCAATATAACATGATCAAAAATATTAATGGTTCAGAAACCACAATCTCCTTTAGCAAAAATTTAACCTATCTCATCAGTGTCAACACTGACCTATGTATTAACTGCATACACCACAGAAATAGGCCTAACACATGTAAGAGGAGGATCACCCTTGAAGGGAATTATGCACATCAATATTGTAATGGTTATGCATCCCATATATTGGTGTGTGTGGTGTTACAAATGTGGGAGCACAGTGTGACATATGTAATACACTTGCATAAGGCAGTCCTACCTAACATAGTTACTGCGTAGACAGACAGGAACAGATGCAAACATTGCACTACGATGCAATATATTCCCCAGAGCTGCCTATTGTCAGCATCTGCCATAGGAAGTAGCAGTGGGTATTGTGACAAATAAATTAAATTAATGTGGGAATTAAGAAAGGTCCCTGAGAATGAATGTCATATCAGCATGCTAGACTAATAGCAACTGAATAAGTACACTCATGCTCATGTTTATGTCAGTCCTATATCAATGTTTTGTGGTCAAGGAAGGTTTCTGTGTATGTCTGTACTCATACCACTCAAGAACTGTAACACAACTGTGTACAACACAGGAGTTGATGCATGTGAAAAAGCACGCTCACTATGACATTGGCAAAACAAATGTCTACTGCCATGAAATCCAAAGCTACACTCACATGTGTTCATGCAGCATATCAAGGGATAAGACTGACATGATGTAATGGTTGTTGTGTGATATCTTTACATTCACACAAAATTAAATCCTATACTAGAATTACATATCAGGCTGTGGAACTCCTCCAAATAAAATATATGGCTATTAATAACATTTTCCACACTGGAACTGTTATCACAGCTGTATAACTTCACCTATGTGAAGTCTTTCAATCAGCTTTACTGTACTTGCCCATAATTTTTATTTTCTAAAATTGGTGGGGGGAACCTCCCCCACTCTATACACACAAAGCATAACTGGGGGGGGGGTCCTTCATGCAGAAAAGATAAGGACACAGATGCTTACATCCACTCAATGCTGCTTTGGAACCCTTGCCTAAGCATTGAGAAAATCAACACCATAGTAGGGTCAAGGAATGAATGTGCACTGCGGTGGTGGTGCTGTGGTAGCATTGTCGCCTCACAGTAAGATGTTGTCCTTTTCAATTCTCAGTTAGAGCATCTTCTGGGTGGAGACATGCGTGAATGGGTGTACCTTCGTTGAAGGTTGTGCATCAGGGCTGGCAACTCGGTACGTAAAAATCTACTGCAAATCATTAGCGGACTGGAGTTCCACTGTGGTGACCCCTAATCGGGAAAAGCCAAAAGATACAACAACAACAAGTAGGGTCAATGAATGTGCCATGGTGCATTGCCAACTGTCTTACATGTTTTTATGAGAAAGTATTGCAGCATGTGTATGACTCAAGGAAGACGTGGCCTTAAATTACTCAGAAAGTATTTTGCTGTATGTCAGACAACACTGCCTGATGCTAGGTATACCCAAACAACCTGTAACCCCCTGCTTTGTCACTGTGATGGCAGAACAACAAATATGTCCAATGTGGATATAATCATGTATTGGAACACATACCTTACTTAGGCAACAACAGACATTGCATTTTCTCATGACATCAGTCCTGAGGGAGCACTTTACTACAACTGTAATGGAATGTCAATCAATTACATTGGGAGCATAAGTCTTCAATACAGCCTTTCCACAGGAAATGTAGAATAAACAATTGCAACAGGAAACAGCATCTACACATGAACATAGCACATGTTAACAATATGTACAATGACCATAAGCAGTGACATTGGGATCGGAACTACATGACTAACATCACAAGCTTATTAACGTTTACTGAACGGCAGTGCAAATACAGATTTTTTTTTATGACTGTGACTGCACATTTCTGTGGGTAACATCACTATTGTGTGTTACTTTCATTTTTTCCACTAAAAAAGTGGTTGCACAGCACACTGTATAAATATACCTCATATATGTATTTGCTGCATGTTCTGCACAGTAAGAGGAAGAACCACAGATCCACAGATGACAGTCATTCCTGTATTTGAATTACCTACCTATTGACTGACAGAATCTACACACAAGTTATGCATTTATGGACAGAGTGAAAAGGGGATGTAGGATTGATCTGACCATGTAAATGTTTCTCATGAATGGGAGTCAAATAAGCACACCTGTTGAATTAATTCTCCAGTGATGCAATGGACCCACCATCACACACACACAGATTGTTCTGGATTACAACCCCCTACCTATCTAGCTATAACATTTATAGGACCCAGTGCTTAGCAAATGTATGGATTCAGTAGTATGAGAATGTTTTTTTGTAGTGGATGACATTAGCATTGTGCTGCTGACAAGATGTTGGGAGACGAATCTGACACTGATGTGGACTCACCTTGTAGTGTAAAACTTACTTCAGGCTACTAGTTTAGTGAGGTCAGTAGTAGTTAATGTCGTATTTACATGACTCCACACACAACCACACACACACACACACACACACACACACACACACACACACACACACACACACACACACACACACACACATTGACTGCCATGAAATTAGAACCCTCTACCTCTCTTGCTATGCAGTCCAGAGGGCACAGGACTTATATCAGGACTACACTTTCTAGAGGATGGCATCAGTGTGGTGCAGCAGATAAGTTGCTGTTGGGAGAATGTTCTAACACTGATGTGGACTCAGCCTGCAGTGTAAAATAATTTTCAATCTACTGCTTTATTGAGGCCATCATACTTAAAATCATATTTACACAACTCCAGACATATACACAAACATGGTGACTGCTATGATATTAGAACCACCTACCTATTTAGCTTTGTAATCTAGAGAAGACAATACTTAATACAAGCACCACTATACAAGTTAGATTTTTATAGTGAGAGTGCATTTTCCAGAATATGACATCAGCATTATGTTGCACAGAAGATTATGTTAGGAGAAGGGTCTGACACTGGTATAGACTCACCTTGCAGTGTAAAATTAATTCCAGGCTATTGCATTGTCTGAAAAGATGCCAATCCTGCATAAACTAAAGCACTGATGGTGATTCCCTGCTAGGTGAGGCAACCTATATTTTTTTGCCTGTGACTGATAGAGCTGCTGTCACCTGCTTCTGTAGTTTTTCTGTTTTAAGAAATGTAATTGGTCTGGTGTTTTTGTTCTATATGAGGTAAACACTTAAATTATCTAGGCTGCACATTTCACATGTTTGTTTTTTCCATTTGGTTAAATTGCCTCTTGAGTGATACTTAAATACTCAGTGGAATTATTGCCCTTGGTCTTTGAAAATATTTCAAGCCTGCATAAACTAATGTACTGCTGGTGGTACACTGCTAGGTAAGGAAATCTATATTATTTTTCTGTGACTGCTTTCTGTTACCTCCTCCAGTTTTCTTTTCTTCTTTAAGAAATCTGCTTGGCCTGCTGTTTTTGTTCTATGTGAGAGTTAAACACTTCAGTTATCTATGCTGCACATTTCACATATTTTCCCCCATTGGTTAAATTGTCTCTTGAGTGATACTTAAATATTCAGTGAAATTTGTTTTGTTTTTTTTTGTTTGTTTTTTTTTTTTTGCCTTTGAATATATTTAAGTCTGCATAAACTAAAGAACTGCTGGTGATTCCCTGCTGGCTGAGGGAAGCTATATTTTTGTTTTGTCTGTGACTGACTGATAGAGCTGCTTTCTGTTACCTGCTCCATTTTGTTTTCTGTTTTAAGAAATCTGTTTTTTTCTGGACTTTTTATGCGAGAGGTAGATATTTAAATTATCTGTGCTGCACTTTTCACCTGTTTTGTTTACATTGGTTAAATTGTCTTTTGAATGGTACTTAAATACAAAATGAAATTATGTCCCTTTGTGTTTTTCTGAAAAGTTTTCATGCCTGCATAAAGTAAAGCACTGCTGGTGATTCCATGCTGTGTTTTCCCATCCACCCTCCTCTTTGAAGATCTGCTTTTTAAACCTGCTAATTTTAAGCTGCCTATGCCTACTGTAAATCAAGCTTAATAAGCTTCGCCCTTTCTATACTGCTGTTGATATCCTGAACTATGTATTTGGCTTCCTTTGTGCTTATATTGAAAAGTGTATTTTGCCTCCCATTGTCTGTTCTACTTCATCTGACTTCATTATTTAGCTAGCTGTCATATAAATTAGTATATTTTTATACTCTAGCCAACACTTGTTTTTACATCAAAAGAGGTCAGTGAATTTTCCATCTAGTCTGCTGGGGGCAACTTGGTCTGTTTAGGTTGAGGAAACACCTGAGATTTCTGAATGTAGTTTAATTGGCTGGAGGGCTTATTAACAAGCTTACCTTGCTTTTAGTGCCTTTATAAATTCTGTACAATTGAGTGGCTCTTGGCTCATTTTTTCAAAGTGAAGTACTTCTATTGAATAAACACACTTTTATAAGCTGTTTAAAATAAACTGCTGCATCCATATCTTTATGTTTGTTTGTGGTAGCATTTAATACCTTTTAAGTTTGTTTGTGGTAACATTTCACTCCTGCACTCCTTTGTTATGCATTTACATTAGGAAGACTGGGATTATTTATCTAGTGGCAGTAGGTGTTTACTTGGTCTATCTGAGCTCGAAAACACACAAAAGGGCTGTAAGTTTTTTTTTTTGCACTTCTCTGCACTTGATTTGCACTGTGTTGATACCTAGATAGCATAGACTAGATTTAGGCCTTCTTACTCTAGCCTGCTATTGATACACATGAGCACTAAACCAGCCATCTTACATTAAGCCCGACTCCCCTGCACCCTTGTGGTAGAAGAGTGTGGATCCAGCCTGGGGGATTGCTGGATGAAAGTTCATTGGACCTTTCCTATTGGTAGAGTAACTTAAAAGTGTTTTATTTTCACCTGTATTTAAGCCTTGTATTTGCACGTTACAGCACACCATGCAAGAGGGGTTAACTCTGGCCTGTATAGATGCAAATGCCTTGAAACTCAGTTTTTCCCTAGAAGTCTGTCAGTCCCTACTGTACTATGGGCAACTCAGTTCTGCACTGAGTAGCATTGCCACACTTATCATCTATAGCCTTCAATATAACAAGTACCTTTGTTAGTCCTAGCACAAAAACTGGTAAAACTAGTCCATTCCCTTCCCTAACAGTACATATGGTAAAATCTTGCTATAATGAATGTGCAGTTTCCCATCATTTCACGGGCCAGCCTAGTTGACATAGGGATCCTGAAGCAATGTAGCAATTGCCTCATGTAAACTGACAACCACTTTCTTCTAAAACAAATACCCTATATGAGAGATGGGGTTCATATTACGTTATCAAAAGATAACGTAATCGAATGATCAAAACTTTGAAATGCATCTCCCACACCCCCCACTAAATATATATTCCAACTCCAAGATTGCACTGCAGTGAGGAAAGGGCAAATATTCCAATCCTCACTGTACTGTGATCCCACCATGCGATTTTCGAAATGCTGCCATTTCGAAGTTTTGATTGTTCAATTACGTTATCTTTCGATAACGTAATAGGAACCTGAGAGATACAATTACACTATGAAATTGGAATCAAATTTCTCATATAAAAACAAACCAGATATCAAACAGATTGTCAGCAAACACACTTCACCTCTCACACAAAATGAGGTAATGACCCATAAACCGACATATTAGAGACCTCCCAAATATAAACCCCTTGCACACACTACTATGAAAATAGAAACCACTACACATAATAACACATACACCAGTGACTCAGCAAATAAGCCCCTAAGGCAAAACACCTCAAAACCTAATGTCTTGATCACAGGTGACTCCATAGTGAGACACGCATATGTCTCCCTCACCAGGCTGGACAAGGAGAAGGTCACAGTCAGCTGCCTGTTAGATTCCATTAAATCATATATGGACACAAGTCATTCAGCAACAGGTACCATTATGACTCTGTCATAGTCCATGCTGGGGTGAATGACTTGTGACATATCTCTCTGGAATATATGAAGAGAGACATCACTGAACTCTCAGATTATGAGTCCAAGGCATGTATGACCCTAGCTCTAAGCAGCATTCTACCTTCACCCAGGATGATGCCACAATGTAAAAAAAAAATGATCGACTTCAACAATTGGCTTAACTTCTGGTGTCAGCCCAAGGGGATCCAGTATCCATCAGCCTGAGAAGACATGGTTGGTAAGCCATGCTGCTTTGTCAGAGATGGTTTGCTTTGTATCCTCTAGGCTTTCAGATACTGGCAAAGGTGCTTGCCTCCACCATAGCGCGTTTTTAGGTAATGTCAAAGCAACAACATTTCTGACTTAACAAAATCCACTCAAGGTTCTGCTGCTTAATGCTGGGAGTCTAAACATGAAACTGCACTTTCTGGAAGCACTCAATGGAAGTATTCCTCAACATGGAAGATGCTGACATCTGTGCAGTCACTGAGACACAGTTCAATGCCATGGTGAGCACCCTGGCTGTGCAAGGATACAATGCCTTCCACACACTCAGACCTCAATATGAGCATGAAAGAACCAAAGGTGGAGGTGTATTTATCTTCATTAATGCCAAGTACACTTTAGGAAAGATCAGACAGCATGACCCTCTCAAACTATCCCATGTCCAATTAACTATAAAAAATATCCTACCACATCATAGCTAGCTATAGTTCCCCCACCATACTCCAGGAAAAGCACACCGCCTACCTGGTTTTACTGGAGTCACTTGCCATACAGCACAACACCTTAGTCATGGGAGATTTCAAATATCCTTCCACTATCTGCGTAACATACATGAACACGAACATGCTTACCCAGAAGTTCATGGACTTTGTCAATGCAAATGTTCTGGAACGGATAGCCAGTATCCCCACAAGGGGCTGAAATGTCCTAGACATAATACTCACCAACATGGGGGGGGGGGTCACTGCATTCACCCCCGTGTGATGCCTTCCCTGGTATGGTTGGACCATAAATCAGTCTTGTTCGAAGTAGCTATTGAACCTGTCCCCACCACATGAGCATAACAAAAAAAAAAAACTAAAAAAAAATTTCCAAGCAAACTACAGACTGCTAAACTATGGTATAAAAAGTTGTTTACCCCCCCCCCCCCAAGCAATCACAGATAATGATTCCTGTGTAGAGGTGTACACAAATGCCCTGTACAAACACACTGTTTAGGGGTACAGTTGTACCTTTCTGCATTAAAACCAGGTCCTCATGAAAAAACAAGTCACCCTGGTGGACCTCAAATTTAAACAGCTTATATAACAAAAGGAAGAAACTGAAGTCTAAGAATAAGAGGGAACTGACTCAGCAGAGGAAGAATTACCTCCACAGCTTGAACAAGCAGAAATTTTGTAAACTTCTCTAAAAGGTAATTATGAAGCTAAAATAGCATCCCTAACTAAGGATAATCATAAGGTATTCTTTAACCAGAATCTAAAAGAGAATGCCCATCTATGTGCCAAACTGATAATTGATGGTACCACTCATACTATACTAGAGGAAATTGCCAACTTGCTAGCTGACAGATTTGGTGCAAACTTCAACCCCCTGTCTCCACCAGCCATACCCCAAAGCATACCTGACACCAGTCCTCTGCCTAGTATCTCTAGAGATCACATCATATCAACGCTCTCCAAGGCTAAAATCATGGCCTCAGTGGGACCAGACAATATCCCAGATTGCTTATTAAGAAATCTAAAACAGGACCTAGTGGACCCACTTGGCATTCTCTTTAACCATGCCCTGAGAACTGGCTATGTTCCAGTAGAGTAAATTACAGCAACAGTAATCCACTTGCATAAAGGGGGGGGGGGGCATCCACTAACTCTGGGAACTGCAGTCCCATAAGTCTAACCAGCCTCATCTGCAATGCCATGGAAATAATCATCATGGACCTTATCAACAAGGATATAGGCTACCTTTAAACTCTAGACCCAACCCAGTATGGCTTTGTTAAGGGTAGATCATGCTTATTAAACATAGTAGACTTCTTCAAGAAAGTCATGAAAGACATGGATGAAGGTAAGACAGTGCATACTGCCTATCTTGACCTAGCCAAGGCTTTTGACACAATACCACCACAGGTATCATTGAGAAACTCTCCCAGCTGGGGATTAACCCTTACATCACTAGATGGATACCCAATTGGCTCACTGACAGAACACATACTGTCAAAGTTGGTGACTCCACCTCTAACAGTAGACCCATCACCAGTGGCATACCTCAAAGATTTGTGCTGGGCTCTTTATAGTTCGCAATGTATTTCTCAGACATCCAGGCTAAAATAAATGGCCTTTGGCTTGCAAAGTTCACTGATGATTCCAAATTGAGTCTCCCAACAATGTTAATATATTACAGGAGGGGCTAACACAGAGACATGACTGGTGCCAAGGCCACGGTCTAAAACTAAATGGAAAAAAAAGTGAATTATTATCCCATTTGGCAAAACAAAAGTCACTGTTAATTACAATATTGACAGCAACCCCTAAGTTCAAACCCATTGGTGTGTGATCTGGGAACACAAGTAGATAGCAACCTGAACTTTGACCACCAAGTTTCCACAGTGATAAGGAAAGTCTTCTATGTTACACAGCTCATAAGTTAGAGCATAACATCAAGGTATAAGGATGTTCTAACTCCACTGTACTTGACCCTCATCAGACCATTAATAGTGTACAATTCTCCCTTCTGCATGTACCGTACCAGACACCTGCAGCAGCAGCTGGAGAGATCATAGAGGTTTCTCACTAAGAAAATACAGGGCCTCCAAATCATGACTGATGTGGATAGACTGAAAGCCCTGTCACTGTACTCTGTATTTTATAGGCTGCTAACAGGTCACTTGTGCCTGGCCTACTGGGCAGTCTCTGACCCTGCCCTGATGGAAATGCTGGCATGCATTTGAACTTAGACTTCATATCTTTCAGAAAGTCCATGCTATTACAACCCCCCCCCCCCTTATTTGTAGCAACTTTTTAAGTTTGTAACAGCAATAGTTAAAATTGGTCTCTAGTTTGCCCTTTATCCCCCATCAATTTAGGCTTTGTCCAGCTTTCTTGGAAAGAGAGTGAGAGGTATGGTAATAGTACTAATGTATGGGTGCTCAGCATTACATCTCAACTGCACACACTTAAACAGAATGTCCAGACTTTGGCCTCATAATTTTGGTCCATTTTTCATACATTGGTGGTTCTGACAAATTAGATTGAAGTTATGAAGCAATGACAGATGTTTGAGTTCAGACTTCATATCCTTCAGGAAATGCATGCTAATGCAAAACCTGTTATTCTATCAACTTTTGCAGCAGCTCAGCAGAGGTTTATCAATTGTAAGAGCAATGTTTAAAACTATCCCTATTTTTGGGCCTTTGTCCCTTTTTTTATTATGACCTTGTCCAGATTCTTGCTCTAAGAGGTCGTGAGGTATGAAGCTCGGTCTGTGTTAGAGCCCTTGCAGCAGCTCAAATTTCATGGCAACTGTATGCTAATGCAAACCCTGTTATTCTATCAACTTTTTAAGTTATAAAAGCAATATTTAGAATCTGTCCCTATTTAGCAAAAAAAAAAAAATGAACCTTTCTTTAACAATTAATTGTGGCTTGCCCAGATTTCTTGCATAAGGAGGTTGGCAGGTTTGGGAGGGGTGTTTGATTTTCAGTATAAAAAAAAAAATTGAACTTTGCTGTATTTTCTTTTTGTTCCCTCTGCTCATTGCTCCTTTTTGTTTTCAATTTTTTTTTTATACTGAAAATCAAAGTACAGCACACAAAGTGGAGCTTGAAAGGTAGGCAGGAGGAGATATTTCCTGAGTTGGTGGGGATGGAGAATTTAAAGGAGGGAGGATTGGTGCAATGGTTAAGGGCTTAATCTCCCAGTTACGCATGCCAGGTTTGATTCTGATTTTTGGCTGTTCACTAATTTGCATGTGCCTATGCAGTGAGACACAGGTATAGAAGGGTTGACAGGCAGACATTTGTGAGTTGAGCTACCACTGTTGGTGGACTGCGGTCATATGTAGCTGGCAGCAAAGATGAGCAGGTGGAGGGGGTCTCCATGGCATTGCAAACAGAAGACCTGCATTGGGAGATGTCAGAGTGTGAGTCTCCTGTGCCAGAGGTACCCGGCATGTCCAGAGCAGGTCGCTGGCCCAACAGAAGTGGGCATGGCAGTAGACATCCAGTGCCACAATGGACACTTCGGCTGGTGGTGCTGCAGATGATTTTGTTGCAGGTAATTATGATCTGTTGAGGGTTAGGCAAACATATTGGCTTTGGTATGGTTTGGGACTAGCCCAGGAATAAGTGGAGGTGGACAGCCACTTCATCTCCTTGGGAATTGTTGGCACAGTAGTGGATCAGGAGAGGTTTAGTGAAGGGGACAGTTCTAAAGGGAGGCAGTGAGTGGGAGGGTAGCCTAGGGTCATCATTTAGGAATTTAGGGTCATGCTTAGGTGGGGTTTGAGTCATAACAGCAGATGGGGAGTTTAGATTTCAAGATGCAATCGGAGGTTGACTGGCTACTCAGGCCTAGGGTCAAGGAAAAGAGAAGGTCTTTTTGACCTCCTCACATCCTAACATCAGTAAAAAAAAAATTGGAAAGGGGATTATGTAGATTCTTGACATGCCTTCTTTATGGGGGGGTACAATGTTTGTGGGAAATAGCAACAGTGAACAGTATAGATCTTCTATCGGCTTTAGCGGCACTGGAGTGGGGGAGAATGGGTAAGCTGTGAGCAAGAGTGGGACAATTGGATGTTAGGTTTTGGGTGCTACATGGTGTTTTGGATGGAAGAGGATAATTCCATGGCATTATTCCTGCTATCTGGTTTTCTCACAACTTCTGATGCACAGCAACTACAGGTGGGGAGCCCTTGGTTGTAGTGTGATCAGCTGTTTTGTAAGTATTGGTAAATTAGGCACTTTGACATTTCAATAGCCACTACGATGGATAATTTTGGGGCTGTTAGTAGAGGGAGTGAGATAGGAGGGGCGGTGGTTGGTATGTATCAGGGCTTTAATGCAGGGCATTGTTACTGGGTGGTGGGATGCTTCTCACACACTTGTTCAAATGTTATGGGTGTACATCCTGCAGTTCAATGTGGTGGATGGGAAGGGATTTCATTGATCCGGGCTCAGTACTGACCAAAGGAGAGGAATTATCTCCTTTACATCAGGGATTCCAGGGATTTCATGTTCAAGGCAATTTTTGAGGGCAGAGAAGAGGAGTGTCTTTTTGGGGGCAGATGGGAAGACAGGGCGATTCATTCACCTGCCAAGGTGTAGACATTGCAGCACATGCTCAGGCAATTTCCTGATTTGGCAGCTTCAAGAATTAATTAAAGGTTATCTATTAATTCAAGGGTTAAAAGGGGTGGATCAGTCTGTAAGAATTTTTTTCGGTACTGGGGAGGAGATTACTGAAGAGCTGGTGGAGAGGAAGTGATGTCCAGACATGTTATTGGGCCTGGTTGATTGTCCTCCCTTTGTCAGTTTTAGGGGTTGTTGTCTTCCTTTGTCAGTTTTAGGGGTTATTGTTGGGTTGGTCCTTAAGAACTGCCTGGTGAATTTGTTGAATTTGTTGATTTACCATTTGTCCTATCTGGAAGGGAACTTGGTTAATGATCTCATTTCAGTAGAAGGTATAAAGGTTAGGTATGTTTTGTTAGTCAACACAGTGACAGTAATTTGGGTGTTTAAAGATCTGAGACTGGTAAGGTGGATATTGAATCTGCCTTCTGATTACTACAGATTCATGAGGAACAGTGGCTGTGGTTGGGCATGGGGGTTGGGGACAAGTTTTGCTTTGACAAGGCCATGCCAATGGGTTGTTCAATGGCCTGTTCCACTTTTGAGGAGCTGAGCACTGCACTTTGCTGGATTGTTTAGTAACACGTGGGTGCTTAGAAGGCAGTGCATTAACTGAGTGATTTCATTGGTAGGTGAAGGGTTGGAAGGAGCTATAGGAGTATGAGGCCATTTTTGACAATGTGCAGGGAGCTGGAGGGTTCACTGGCTGTGCAGAAGTTGGAAGGCCCTGCCAAGTAGTTGGGTTTTCTGGGACTGTTAGTGGATGAGGGATAGGACTTGTTTTGTTTATTGTATGAGGAGAGAGTGCTGGAAGGAAAAGATTGCTTGGGTGACTTGCAGGGACTTGGTGGGAATTAGGAACTTTATGGAGCTTTTTGGACTGATTAATTTTGCTTGCTGGGCAATTGATCCTGGTTGGAACTTCTGTAGCTTTTTTGTTGGAGGGGGTGAAGCAGATGTCATTGGTTGAAGATTGGTAAGTTTGTTTGTGCTGAGTTAGCTCTGTTGTTGTCTTTTTTTGGAGCACTTTAATGTTGGTTTCTTGGCAGTCGAAGTGGGTTGGTCAAGGGAAGCTGTAATTTTTTTTGTGGGCAGGAGTGGTTGCATGGTAAAGGGTAATTTTCATTGACAATATTGCAGTGTTGTGGGCTTTATAGTCAAAGACAACAAAATCTAAATTGCTTTTGTTAGTATTTCGGTGACTGGTTTTACAGAGTTGGTTGATAAATTTTCTTTTCCCTGGTGTGTGTTGGGCAGGTGTTAGGAACATGATGGCTTACAATTTGTCTTCTTTTCAGCTTTGCAGGTTTCGGCAGTTAACCTGGAGGCAGTGGGCAAACCAGTCATGTTGTTGGATGGGATGAAACAGTTTGGGCAGAAGTAGTAAGATGGTTGACACAGCAGTCCTGGGCAGTTTTCACAAGGAAGGCATATGGTAGAGCTTTACATTATTTTGGTAAATTTGTTATGCAGCTGCCTGAGGAAGAAGGGGTTTGGTTTGAGACATTGTTTTACAATATTTAGCTGGGTTTGGGTGCAAGGTAAGGTGGTCCAGTCAGTTAAGGTGAATCTTGTGGTTATTAATATATTTGCATGGGTGTCAGGGTTGCAGGATTTGATGAAATCATGGACAGTAGCTCATATGTTAAAGTGCTGGGGTAGAGTTCCCAGTTGTAATGTAGTCAGATAGTGATTGATGACAAGACAGACTCTTATTTTTGGTTATGGGGTTTAGAATTAGTAAAGGGTGACTCAGCGAACTATAAGTGTTGGGTGACATTGTTGCTAGGGATGTTCGGTGTCAGAGTTGTTGGGTTTGCTGGTTTCGCAGGATGTGGCTGTATTTTCTGCCTTAGTAGATGTAGGGTTGCATATATCTAAGATGGACCAGATGGGGTGGGAATGCACACGGTTTTGGTGAGAGACAGAAAGGACTTGTGTTGCTTGGTGGGGTGGGCTAGGAGGGAACAGCAATCTCATGCCGGGAATCCCTATAATTTGTGTACAGGATGAGAAGGGATTTTCAGTGTTTTGCGTTTCCAGGAGAGAGGTATTTAACTCATTCATTTCATAATAGAAAGGCTTTTGAAATGAGATAGATGGACAGAAGTTTGTCATTCTGAGTCATTTTATTTCAATGGATGATGAAGTCGGCTGCAGTTAGGCTGGTTGGTTGGTAACAAGCTGGGTTTACATTACTTAGAGTGGAGAGGTTGATGACATGCTATCAGAGGCCTTAGAGGCTATCATCTCATGGCGTAGTTGGGGAACATATGGTCACAGCTTGGGATTCTGTGAGTTTTAGTGGTTCATTTGGTAGGCAATGATTTATAAGTAATTCCAAAATGCCAATTGGTGTATAGGATAATGGAGGATGAAGGGGGCATTTCCGTACATGAGTATTGCGTGGTTTGGAGTAGTATCATGTTTGTTTTGAAGGAATGACAGCAGTTTTATGGAAATAGAGTGGACCCATTGGTTTATTAATTTTAAGTTGTCAAGGCATTTTGGGAATTTGGATATTCATAGAATAGAGCATGAGGACTTTGATGTCAGGGACCCAGTTTGGGTTAGAGAGGGTGGAATCCATGTGAGTGAGTTTGGATTGGATTTATTTAATGTACATCTGGCTTTGTTTGCAAGGTTTGTTGAAACTGTTGCAGTAAGCGAGGGAGAATGGCCTGTGCCAGGCTGGTGGGCCATTACCCCTCCTGTGTTGGGCAATGGATTCAAGGAGGCTGGTTGTGAATGGAAGTGAACTGTTGTACATTGCTTTGGTGAGTGAGAGTAAGTGAGCAGCTGAGGTAACGCTGCTTATTTTGGGGCATGGCGAGCAGGATATGCTGCCCTGGTAAACTGTTACATGGACGTTCATTCTGTGATTAATAAACTTGCGCATGTTGTTCAATAAAGATGTGATTAACAAAGTTAAGAAAGGTCATCAAATGGCATATTTGTGTTGTGTGAATTATTTGAAGGGGATCAAGACGAACATAAGTTCTTTAAGGTTTCAAAATACTCTACTAAGAATGCAGACTCCATGCAGTAGTAATGGCCTCTCATTTAATGTCAACAAATGAGAAAATTTAGTAATACTGTCTGTGTACAGAGGTAAGGATATAAAGCACCTTTAACTCCATATGTGTGTATATATATATATATATATATATATATATATATATATATATATATGTAGCAGTGCAAATGTTTACATGTTTATAAAACTTTCTGGCTCTCCCCTCACAAACAGCATAAGAAAAACACAAGCCAGTAAATATGTACTCATTCATTCACTCATTCACATCATTTTATAAATAAATGAATGAGCAAATGAATAAAAGAATGAATTACGTTCATTCATAGCATGCCTTTCACTCATTCATAGCTTGCTATGAAAGAATGAATGAATAAATGAATGAATGACCTTGCTTTATCCATAACTATTCAAGAATGCCCACACATCTAGCAAAAAATGTTGCGCAACCCTTCACCTTATCATCTCCATGACATCGAAACATGTATCTGATCTCTAAAAAGTGTATGTAGTACAGTTTGTACCAGTGCTACATTCATAATGAGCAGCAAGGATAAAAAGACGGTAAACTGTGCAATGCATTCATTTATTCATTCACTATGCCTGTGCAGATGAATTAATGAATAATTCACCTTCCAAACTGATTTTCTCATATGCCTCAATCTGATTACAGTATTGACTGCATTTTTGTTCTTAACTGAGCAATCAGCACAGCTTCACTAACAAAAAGGCAGCAAATAAAAAAAAATGGCAAGTGGCAGCTTGTTATGAATGGAACAACCCACTCATCTTCTTCCTTTATTTTATACAGTGCTTTATACATGAAATATTGCTTTTTATTACAGTGTTTTCTTTTGCCCATCAGCTATGCTTTCTGTCCAAATGCATTTCTTAATTTCTTTTTCTTTGGTATTCTAAATCTGGGGTGTACTTTATGCATAATCTGTGCATGCAGAAAGGTCCTTGTTGTGTACCTCAGTATTAGAAAACCATGAACAATACATGACAGTGGAAACTAAGCTGCGTACTATCACATTTTGCCTAATTACTTTACACACACACACACACACACACACACACACACACACACACACACACACACACACACACACACACACACACACACACTCTCATTCAGACCCGCAAATGTACATAACATATGTGCACACTCAGCTACACACACAAGCATAAACACACACAGATAGACACACACACAAGCATACACACACACACGCACAAACACACACACACACACACACACACACACACACACACACACACAAACCTACTTAACATTTTTTTTCCTAACATCGGTCTGCTGCAAATTATCTTCTTGTACTGTCTGTATTTCGATACAATACCATCTTTCAGGCTAGCTGACTGTGGCAAAGAATATAATTGTTCTACTTTCAACAGGAGATCTTTGATTATAGTCACAGTAGTATACACTACTGCAGCTTTTACTTTTCAAGCTGCTTCATCATCAGCCATATGATAAAGCCTAAGCCAATGGAAGTGTTTGCAAACTACTTCACAGCACAACCAGTCCTCACTGAAGTGACATTTCTATCCAACAAAAACAGCAGCAGCAAGGATAATAACACATAATCACCTCTTTCCAAAAGCTGAGTTGTTTTAATATCCCAGCAAAACAAAGAAATATATTTTTACTTTTTAACAGAAAGTATGTCTCTACATGTATAGTATTTAGCTGCATGCATTAGGACTCCACAAATGGAAAAGTAAGTTATGTTGCTGAAACCAAACATAAAACTAAT